>NC_056741.1:1095677017-1095687017 GCF_019279795.1 Protopterus annectens
AAACTCTTGCAGATGAGTAGTAAAGTCAGTACCCAGAAGAGGCTGTAATATCCAGAACCTAGTCCTTACAAACCCACCTGTAATCCACCCATCCCCTCATCCTTGGCTACATCTGACCACAAATCCATAATTTCTTTTAGGCCTAGTGGTACCACTCTGCCAAATTAGGTCATCTTTAGTGACCTCTCCAGAGCAAACCTTCTTTGATTTGTAGATCTACACAATATTCCCAACAAATGGACCCAAAAATGAAAGAGCTGTCATATTCGCCTTTAAATTTTACAAGCAGCTAAATAGCTGCATGGAAATGTCAGTACTCATCAGGCCTAAATGTAAGGCATAAATCGCATTCTGATAAAACTCCTGTATTAATAAGTTGTATAATAGAAAAGGGAAAATAATGAAAAGTTGTAAAACGTTGTACAAATCCTCCTGCAGGTATTTTAGGAAGTTAAAGAATAATGTCCAGCAAAGTACTGAGCTCATCCATAATATCCAATCCCAAAGATATAGCCGGTATGTTAGTAAACAAATTTAGAGCTAACTTTTCTCCACCTACTTATATTTTTACCCATATATCACTGAAAATGTTTTTCCCCCAAAATCAGCTTGGGCCAAGTTTTAGAATCCTTCTCAAGGGCCAAAAATAACACTTTTACGGGACCAGATGACATACCCAGCTACATTCTTATCAGTGTAATGTATGTGCTATCTGATCCTCTGTTGAATGTGTTCAGTCTCAACTTATCCACAGGGTTTATGCCTGCTTCTTGGAGAACAGCCACTGTGACTTCCCTACACAAGGATGGCCCCTCTATAGACCCAGGTAATTCTAGACCTATCAGACTGACCAGCCATATATGGAAGAACTCATTAATGCAGATATAGGAAGCTTAAAAGAGCTACATCTTAGTTAGTTTTGATTTATGAAGGGTAGGTCCTGTCTGATGAACCAAGTAACCTTCTACAAAAAGGTTACAGAGGCTGGGAACTGTGACTGCTCTGTGCATGTTGCTTATCTTGATCTAGCCAAGGCTTTTGTTATGATCCCCCATGCTGGCATTTTTGAACAAATTCAACAAACTTAATGTAGACCCCTATGTTGTCTACTGGATTGTAAATTGGCTATCCAAAAAATCCCAAGCTGTGTACTCCTTCGGAATATAAAATTATAACTGGTGAGGTATCACAGAGATCAGTGCTGGACCTTCTTATGTTTGGCATTTTTTAGGCATTTAAAGCAGTATCCCAAAAGAGTGGCTGACCAAGTTTGCTGTGACTAAAAGTTGTTTACACATGACTTGTGAAAAGAAAATGAGCTGGATTAACAGTGTGGATAAACAGTTGCTAAGTGATGTGGGCAAAATGTCCTGTGGTGCCATTTATGGTGGAGCTGTCCAGGAATTCATACCTGGTGGTTAGGAATAGCTGTAATATTTCAACTCCTCTCTTCTCCTGTTATGTGGTTAATGGATATTAGGTTCTCTAGCTAGATTCTGACAATTCTGTGTTCAAGAATTTTTTTCTGACCTCTGTTAGTATAGCAAGTTTTATACTAAATTGCTGGAATCAAATCCTGTCTCCATATTCTTCTTTTCCAATAGCTTTGTGGTGGTTTAATTCCTCAGAAGCTTTATAACTTGAGCAGAAAAAAGAGTAGGTGGGTGGAGGTTTTCCCCCAACATGAGGGAAATAAAGTGTTATTTAAACTGCTACATCTACAGTTAAGCTGACCACATCTGTGTTGGCCAATTTTCCTTTTTTATTGTAAAATTTAGCAAAAGTTTAAAAATGTTAACTAAGAAAAATAGATACATTTTTGCCAGCCAAATGGCAATGCTACTTGTAGCACCATTGTCTTCCTCCACTGCAGTTAAAATAACTCTGATGTAGTTGTTTTGCATCTCTCATTGCTTCTGCTATTATGAAATGGAAGCACATCTATTTTTTTCTGATATTATTCTTTCCTCATACTGTTTATTAGAATGGATGGGAGATAGGAAATTCACCCCAGGGATCACGTCAATTGCCCTGCTAGATAGGGGTCCAGGGAAGTAAATACTGTGGGAAGAAATAGCCAAGGAGTTGTTATGGCTAGGCTTGTATAGGCCCTAGGGCCGATAGCCTAGTACCAACCTATGAACCTAAATATTTATTTTCTTTTCTTTGCTTTAGTTTCATAGGTGTGTACTAGGCTAATGGCCCTGGAGCCTTTACAAACCTAGCCCATAGAAGTGCCCTGGCATTGTGCCGCCCAATGTTAGTTCCCAGTGCCTCTATCAAGTAGAGCAACTGGAGTGATCCCCGGGGTGAACTTTCTATTACTCATCCACTCATCAAGATTTCTCTTGAAGAGGGGCAGTGAGGTGCTCTGCTTGACATGTATGGGAAGTCTATTCCAGATCATGGGCAGTCTCTGGGTGAGGAAACTGCCCCTCCAGCATGTTCTGTTGATTGTGGTAGTGAGGTTGAGGTCTCTGGAGCGTGTGGTGCAGAGGGATTGAAATTTGTTTAGATGCAGCATTTCTAACAGAGCTGGGTCAGACATAGCTTTGTAAGTCGAGCAGAGATCAGCTTTAAGTAGGTGATATGAGACAGAAAATAGCTGGAGTCTTTTTTGAGTCTGTCCATGTAGAACATGTGTTTAATGCCTATGATCCTCTTTAAGTACTTCTGAGGCCTCTCCAGATGTTGCAGGTGTCCAGTGAGGTACATGCCAAATGGGGCATTATACTCGATGATTGGTCTAATGAGGGAAGAGTAGAGAGATAGACTGTGACTTCTTTCTTCCTGTATGCAAATCCTTGGTAATGAGATGTGCCACATAGAAGGACTTTCTGACCACAGTGGCAATGTGGTGGTTGAAGGAGAGGTTGCTATCAGCCTGCATTCCCGATCTCATAGGATACCATCAGTATTGCTTGAGGAAATTATATGATGATCCCATTTCCAAAAAAAGGCCAGCCAGATATTCCATTCCCCCAAGAATGCTTGATTTTCACAGAAGATTCTGTGTAATTGTGTCTACTGCAGCCCTGAGGAGAAAGCCATCTATTCAGTGTCCCACTGTCCAGCCTACTGACAAAGCATCCTGTAAAGTAGATACATTTAGAAAGCACATATATATTTCCCCTACTTTGTAAGTAAGGGGGTTTAATTAATTTATTGTATGTTGTACTTTATTTTTATTTTATTTTACATTTGTTGACCGGGATAGTCCGACTGGATATATGTCCCATTTTCAGCGGAGGCCCGGGGAGAAAAGCTTCACATACCAAAAAAGAGACAGTACATACATCACTGAGTGATAAACTTAGGCAGACATGTTTAGAAAAATATTGACAAAGAATACAGGCAGATATCAATATACACAATGTGCAGACTTACATCTGATTGGCAGAGACGTATCAGAAAATGTGAACATAGAATACAATCAGATCTAATAATTCACAATGCTTTGACATTCAAATGCTATGAGGCATAGATACTTGGCTAAATAGCAGGTTGGGTAGCAAGACATGTATTAGTGAAGTTGTTAGTCAGGTTTAGAACAAGAGCACAGCCAATGAGATGTGAGGTATTTTTGAGTTCTCTTTTAAGTAGGGGTAGTAAGGTTTCCTTGGTAACTGTAATAGGGAGTAGATTCCATATTTTACTGGTTGAGTTGGCAAATATAGCATCGCCTGCAGAGTTGTTGGATTTTTGGGTCAGTATCATTAGTTTATCAGCTGAGCGTAATGACCTGAGGGCACTGTGAGAGGTGAGAATATTTTTGAGGACAGGGGTGTTCTCAGGTTGATGGAGTATTTTATGTGCTACTATAAGCTGGTTGAACTGTAGAAGGGTATGATACTGTAGCCATCCCAGTGCTTTGAGGTTCTGGCAATGGTGGGTCCTAAAAGCCATGCCAGTAGCAAATTAAACCGGCAGTTTTTCAAACTTGTCTTCAGCGTTTTTCATCAGTTTGGTGCGAATCTGGCTATATGATTGTAACATCCTGATAATTTTTTGAGATCTGTTTTGGATAGGTTAGTGAGTACAGGGGAGGCGTACATAAGGGTAGAGAGGAGGTGTGATCTTGCAATAGCTACCCTAGCTAGGGGGGGTGAGGAAAGGTTTGGCTCTGTACAGGGAGCCAAGTTTTTTGTTGACGGAGTTAATAGTGTGATTGACATGTTTATCAAATTTAAGGTTGTTGTCTATTATTATGCCTAGAAGCTTTGTATGGTCATCAGGAGAGTTAATAGTGTCATTGCTAGATTTTATGTTGCAGGAAGAAGGAGAAATTCTACGGTTAGAGGAAAGTAGTAGCTTGGTTTTGTTAGGATTTAGAAGCAGGCGGCGATTAGCTAGCCATGTTTCTACTGTGCTGAAAGTGGTCTGGGTGAGGGTTAGAAGGTATGTAGGAGAGGAGACAGAGCATATTAGCGTTGAGTCATCTGCATATTGGATGCAGGTGGCTCCTGGGATGGTGGTGTGCAGATCATTGATAAGGATAGACAAAAGAAGGGGACCTAGTATGGACCCTTGTGGGACACCTAGGGTTAGAGGAAGTTGGGATGACAGCTTGCTCTGCCATAAGACAGCCTGCTGTCTACTGTTTATGTAGGAGTGAAACCATTGTGTTAAGTGTTGGTCTAAACCGATGGTTTGTAGGATATTGAGCAGTAGTTGATGATTGACCATATTGAAAGCTTTTGAGAGATCTAGGAAGAGTGCTGAAGATAGTTTGTTGTTGTTACGATGGAGATTGATGACATTAGAGAAAGATAGAAGAGCCATGGTGGTATTGTGGAATGGCCTAAAGTCGCGCTGAGAGTCAGCAAGCTTTCCGGTTTGAATAAGAAAGTGCATGATTTCTTTGTGTATGCATCGTTCCATTATTTTAGCTAGTGGTGAAAGAATGGCTATAGGTCTAAAGTTAGATAATTTTGTGAAACTTCCTCCTTTATGGAGAGGCATAATGTGATATTTTCCATATTGCTGGGATGGATCCTTCTGAGATGGATCTGTTGATAGAATAGAAATGGGAAGTGCTATGGCATCAGCTGCTTTTTGAAGATATTCAGCTGGGAGGTGGTCAGCAGCTAGTTTAGTAAGTTTTAGCTTTTTGAGTAAGGTTCGGATCAGGTTGGTAGGTATGGTTTGAAAGGTTAAGGTGGATTGGTTGCTGTGCGGATCAGGGCTAGATGTGCCAGAGCTGGCATTTGTGTCTGATAGAGTGAGATGGGTAGCTAGAGACTGGATAGTTTCAGTAAAGGAGTTAAAGCTGTTTTTAATTTCTACAGGGGATTTATCAAGGGCAGCTGATGGGGTAGGAGTGGAGGAACGGCCTGGGTGGAGAAGATTGTTGATACCAGCACAGAACGTACTTTCAGAGAGATCTGTCAAACATAATGTATGGTGAGTGGATTGTTTAACATTCCCTTAATGACTTCTTCAACACCCAAAACTTGACATCCTCTACAATTAACATTATCATCGTTCACAACCTCTAATGATGTGTTAGAGGCTGCAGTACTGACAAGATCTGGTGCAGCTAGCTGTAATCTCACATTCCTGACTGCGGTTCACTGTATTCATTAAGAATACTAAGTCACTTTTTCTCCTTTTTCCCTTTAGAGGCCAAGGACAATAAGGCACTCATTCTTGTCTTTCCATTTAGGGGCCTGTTATCATTTGGAGTGGAGTTCAGTGAAGGAAAACATGAAACAAGGATGTGAAACTCTCACAGCTATATGTATGCAGTTCCATTCTTCATAGTTATCATTTTTTTAGAAGAGTGAAGGACAAGAGATGACCTTATTTCAGTGCAGCACACAGCTATAATAACAATAACAACTACAGGCAGCTGGAAATCAGTAATCCTGTCCTGTTGCATCTTGGCAAAGTTAATGGCCTGTAGGCTGGGTTTCTTGGCATTTCCAAGGAGGTCTTAAACAGCTCCTGAGTGACTCTCAGCAATTCTTAGTACCTTTCCCAACTTCTTCTCTTTTTTTCTGTGAAGGTGGGGAATGGGGGGGGGGGGAGTTCTCCCTCAATACCTCAGCCTTTCAAAAAAATCACCAAAGAGACAAGGATCTTGGAAATAATTCTGTGAAACACACCATCTTATTCCTTTCCCAGTAGAACCTTGTCACTGACTTGCAGATTCCCCACCCTATCATTATCAGTAAGCAAGGAAGGATCTGTAGAAGTTCCTCAGAAAAAAACACTACTGTGAATGGGGTCTCATTAGACCAGCAAGGACAAAAGGTCTGATAGTATTCCAAATTATTTTTTAATAATATAGAACATCATCAAAGAAGATAAGGGACCTTAGACCCATTTTGGATTTTTGAGGCTTCAGTCACTTTAACCCCAAAAAGGGCTGTCATATTGTCACCTTTCAGTTCCATCTGGTTTGCTTCTCAAGAGGAGGCTGGATATCTTCTTTGGATTTTCTGAACTTCTACGTGTGTGTGTGTGTGTGTGTGTGTGTGTGTGTGTGTGTGTGTGTGTGTGTGTGTGTGTGTGTGTGTGCGTGTGTGTGTGTGTGTATATATGTTCTCTATGTTTCCTTCCCTTCTGCATAGGAGTCAGCCATTATCATTGTGGACTGATCTTTTCAGTGTCAGTTTGCCTGCTAGAAGTGTATTCTCCAGTGATAGCCCATCTGTGGCTCTAAAACACCAGAACTTTTCTGTGTCTAGATGACTGCCTGTTAGAGGCAGTTTCCCTAGACAGTGTCAAGCAGAGAAAGTCTGCTCTAATTATTCCACTACTTAGGGGAAACCATGAACTTTTTGAAGTCTCGGCTATCTCTATTTTCATGTGAAAGACTTGGACATTTTTGCCTCAGACAGAATTACAGTCATGTTGTCACTGTACATCATTACTCAGCCGCTTGTCCTTTGACCACGCTGAGCCCCCTGGCACTAGGTCCTATGGCAGCAGCTAAATTCATGCATCTGCACACTAGATTCCACATAAGCATCCTTCACTGGATTCTTTCTGTTTGGTGACCAAAAGACATGAACCTTCTTAGTTTTATTCTCAGGTTGTCTTAGACTTGCAGATCTTAACTCAGCTGGTAGACCAATCCTATGAATCTTCTCACTGGCAAATCCTTCACCTTGGACAGTACTGCAGCAACCATTACAACAGATGTGTCTGTCTTTGGAAGTGCATGTACTTCAGAGAGTAAATGGCTCGCTGACTGTGAACTTGAGAAGACTGTCGTGTAAGAATCAATGTTTGGAGATGAGAGCAGGGCTTTTCTCATATTAGTCTTTTTAGGAATTTCTTTTGACATGAAATCTGTCCATTTAATCCTACTACATCACTGTTGTCTGGTACATCAACAGAAATGGTGGCTACAGTCCTATCCTCTTTGTATCAAGGTATGAAGCTTTGGCAATGGCCTATGGGCTATTCAGTCAGTACTCTTTCTTACAGTGACTCATATCCTGATGAAAAGTAGCTACCTCACATGCAGGTTGAGTCACTTTATGCCTGTGTCCCTGGAGTAGCCACTAATTACGTCATTTTAAAGAAGATTTCTGCCAAGCAGGGCAAACAAGTTTGTGACTTTTTGACATAGCTAATAACTGCCAGATGTTGTCATTACTTTTTTTCTTATTCCTCCCCCAAATGGCAAAAGCTGAGATGCTGTGTTTCAGTCCTGTCCTCAGGATACTCTTTACACTCCTCCTTCTGATGTTGTTCATGTACAGCATTAACCTGCACAGGCCAAAGTAAACTTAATTGCCCTGTTTTGGCCAAGGCAGATTTTTTTCCCTCTACTCTCTCCCTAACTCTGCCCCACTCCCCTGCTGGTTTCTTCCTGAAAGATTATGCTGACTGGCCATCGGAGGGGGCACACATGCACTCAGGCTGTAACAACTTTTCCAGTTCCATTAGTAGGCAGGTCACACTGATTGTTCAATAGAGTCATGTTCATCACTTCTCCGAAACTATCTGTGCTGTGGACCAAGCAAGGGTTATGTAAAAAAAATTCTTGTTGGGCAACAGGGTACTGTTTAGAGCTCATCTCCGGTCATGTTCCCCAGATTTTGCATTGCATCTTTAAGATATTTGATTCTGGTCTAATTTCGTTCTCATTCATGGTGCACTGTGCATAAATTTCAAGCTGGGCTTCAGCTAAGGTCTGCACAGCCTTTTTCGGAGGCGATTTCTTACCGTCTCCTCCCTTGTGCAAGCCTGTACACTGTTGGGACATTTACTTTATGTCAGAAAATCTGGCATACCCTTCCTTCGGACCAGCAGTCCTAGCAGAGTTAGAATTTATTTTCCTGGGAAACCTTGTTCCTGGTAGGTATCGCACCTATTAACAGAGAGAGAGAAAGAGGACTGAGATAAAAGCCCTGTCAAACCTCAGTGCTTGACTTTTGAAATATAGAGGATTTCCCCTTAAACATAATGCCAAATGTGGCTTCTAATCATCTGGTCACTTGCCATTCTTTTTTTGTATTTATATAAAGAAGGAGAGTTTTTCCTGTGGTGTGTGGATGTATACAAATAGCTGTGCAAAATGGAGAAAATTTTCTTAAGACATTTCCTAAGGTGCAGTCTAAAAAAGCTGTCGCTTAATCTACCTCCTTTTTCTGCAATGCCACCTTAAATCACACTTGTGCTACAGCTACATGCTCTACCCAAGAGGATTACTCTGTTCTATGCTTTCAGTTGAGACAGTTACAGGTACATACCAAAATGCTAGATCTGTAAAAAAGATGTTCATCTTTTGGTAACCAACCTTTCAGTGTTTCCTTTTTGTGGATATAGATGCTGTGGACATTTTGTGGTTATTTATAGGTTTTGATTGGTCCAGAATGGACTTGATGTACTTTGATGTTAGTAACATAGGAACAATACTAGACAAGCAATTACAAGGACCATAAGATGCCTAGCCATATGCACCTTTAAGTAGACACTTGAACGCTTGTGCCTGCCTTTAATGTTTGTAATTAATTGTGATTATTATGTTCCAAATGTATTGTTTTTTAAAAAAGAGACACTTTGCCTAGAGGAATTATCTGGTTAAGAAAGTAATGAAATCTGTGAGATAATAGCTTTAGCAGTTGTACAGTACCGATAGTCAGCCCAGCCGTTTGTGATCTGCCCAACAATTCCCTGATGCAAATGTTCTAAAATACTTTTAATTTAAGAGGTTGTATAAGTTTGTGAATAAGTTTTATGCTTGTACATTGTCTGAAGAAGCAGACTGTGATGTGTGAAAGTGCTAACCTTTTAATTTTGTTTTATTAAATTGTGTTTCATGCTGCAACATTTTGCTGGATTTCTTCATTGAATGGTTTTACCTAACTTGATCTGCCATGTACAGCGATTGCTCCTTTGTTTTTTTTTTTAGTTTTCTTATTTGGTGCTTTATTGCTGGCTCTCTCTTTGGAGTGCTGTCTGTGCTTCAAATCTGAATTTATGTCCATTTACAACACACTCTGTGCCTTCCAGCATGTGGTTAATGCTTAACAGTCCCAACATTTAAAAATGACCACTTTTTAAACGTCTTTATTCCTTCTAAGCCCCAATCTTTACTATGTAATATGCTATCATCAATACTATTACCTCTTCTATAAGAAACTTTGGTTCCCTTGGAAGCAATAATTTTAATTTCTTATCCATCAATCAAATATGGTAATTCCTCCTTATAATACAAACCATTTTACAATTTAGAAGGCTATGGATAAAAATACAAATATGGCCATTAATATTATTATTAGTACTACTAATATGAGCTTTCAAAATGTTAGATAACATAAAATCTTTTAGCATTACATCTTTTTCCAGCTTTTTCTAGCTTATGAAAATTTGGTTTCTGATTCCCCCCACATAGCTTCAAAACTGCATTAAATAAAACATCTTTCGTACAACCTCTTCCATATATTTTTTTCATAATAGATTAGATTATTAAACTGCATGTAGCTTTACCTACTCCATGTACTATCAGTTGCAGAAAAAGTGAAGAAGTGCAAAATGTTTC
>NC_056741.1:1095692017-1095712017 GCF_019279795.1 Protopterus annectens
GATGTCTCTACCTTGGATGAGTCCAGAGCCGCCGTGCAGTCACAGGCTTCTGAGGGTGTATTCTGACCTATGGATGTTCAAATTAAACCGACGACTTCATTTTTAACTAAAACTACTGAGTTTCTGTGGCCCAGAGTACGTATTATGCCTAGAAAACCAATAACCAAAACGCATGCTCAAGTTCCCATGCCACAAAAACAAATGCTTAGAATGGCTGAAGACCTTATTACACTAATTAGGGGAAGCCAGCCTTCCCCTGCTAAGAGATAAAGAATTGAGTTTCATTCTGATTCTACAGACCAGGAGTCCGATGACTCTGACCCTTCTGATTATCAGGACATGCCCTTATCAGCCTATGAGGATTCTGATGCAGAGGAATCCATTCCCTCTGCCTCCCCTCCAGAGGATTTTTCTATTGGTGAAACCTTGCATACTTCAAGAGAGCATTTCTGCTGGGAATGCCAAGACTACCCTCAATCCAAAAAGAGACTCCGAAAATTTTTAGAATTGCCTCAGCACAGGCCTGTAGCTATACCCCCTGTCCTGTATGTTGTAGATGATGTTTTTATGGAATCCAGTCTTACCCCCGGCCCCCAGGAAACCTGACCGGTACTTCCGAATACCTGATTCCCACAGATTTCTCTTCAAGAATCCTACTGCGGATCCAGAGATGATTTCCCAGGGGCCTAAAGGTATTAAGGCTACTACAGCCAAAAATCCTACCCCTTCAGACAGGGATTCCAGAGCTTTAGACAGATGGGGTAAGAAGGTATATACCTCTGCAACTCTTGCCATCAAGGCATTGAATTGTCAGTTTCACATGTTGAAGTACCAGCAGCATATTATGTAACTAAATAAACAGAAAATGGTGTTACATCCAGATTGTGCAGAAAATAAAGACTTACAAGAGCTAGTGCATTCTGCAAACCAAGTTAGTAAGCATACTTTGCAGTGTGGCTTTGATGCTCTAGAAGCATCTTGCAGGGCTGCAGTCACTGGGTCTATACTGAGAAGGCATGCTTGGCTGAAGGAACAAACCTTGCCAGATCATGTCAAATCCAAATTACTAGATGCTCCTTTAAATAAGGACTGGTTATTTGGCACCAAAGCAGAAGAGGTTCTTAAAAAGATGGAAGAAAAAGCTAAATCTATGCAAACTGTTAAAGAATTCTTACAAGTGCAACCACCTAGATTCAGTAGGCATTGGCCTTCCAAAAACTGGTCCTTTCCAGCCCCTTCCAGGCCTTCTCAGACCAAACCCAGGGGAAACAGGCCACCCAGACTACAGTCTCAGGGTATGCATAGATCTAAACAATGGAGTGCCCCCACCTCAAAAACAAGGAGTGGTAAGCCGTCCCTTTATGTAAAAAGTTCACAATGACTTTTCAGTCATCCTTCCCAGCCCTGCCCAATTACTTGTGCCCCTAGGAGGAAAACTTGCCCTTCATGCAAAAAAATGGATGTCCATTACTCAGGACAGATGGGTCCTAAACATTGTATCCCAGGGGTACAGATACTACTTCCATACACTGCCAACCCCAAGTGGGTTTCCAGACCTTCCTCCAAACCAGTGGGCAGAGGCTCAAAAGCAAGTACATTCCCTGCTCAGTATCAGAGCTATTCAACCTGTTCCAGAACAACAAAGGGGACAGGGTTTCTACTCCAGACTTTTCCTGGTGCCCAGAAAAGAGCGCTCTTGACATCCAATCCTGGATCTGTCAACTCTCAACACCTTTCTGGTGGTCCCAAAATTCAAGATGCTTACCCTGCAACAGCTTCTCTCTACGTTAGCCAAGGATGCCTGGTTAGTCACTCTAGACTTAAAAGAAGCTTATCTACACATCCCCATAAGGGAGTCATGCAGAAAATATCTACGCTTCAGGGCAGGTTCTATGCACTTTCAGTTCTCTGCACTTCCCTTTGGCTTATCTACTGCACCCAGAGTATTGACAAAGTGCCTGGTTCCAGCCATTGCATACTGCAGGCAGAGAAATATCCACATTTTCCCATACTTGGATGACTGCCTGATTCAGGCAGACAGTCAGGAATTGCTACTTCAGCACCTGGCATTTGTAAAAAGCCTTCTCACTTCATTGGAGTTGTGATGCCTATTCCCAGGCCCAGCAATCAAGGAGCCTCAATCCTCACCGCTAACACCAGAGAGGGCGTCTCATGTATGAGGAAAGGATAACAAATACACACAGTAAAGTGCAATTTCCCTTAAGAGTACACAGAGATCACAGTCAGTTCGGGAATGGGTTCCCAATAAGACTCCCCACTGGCACAGCTATATGGTCCAGATCTCAGCCTAGCTGGGCAAGCTAAAATCTCCAGCACCCTCTCTGTCGAATCAGTGCTGCGTGTCCCTGCCCAAGTAGCTGACACACACACACTTTGAGATAAGAGTTTACACAACCACACAGACACTTCTGGCGAAGGCTGGCACAGGTTCTCCAGCTGTGACCCCTTTTACCCAGACTATATGGTAGTAATTACTGCCACTACCCAGCTAATATTTATCAGCTACTCAAAGGCCCTTAAAAGGGTGTCCAATTATTACTGTGCAATATTATTATCCAATTGGTAGTATAGCCCAGGCTAAAGCTATAGGAGTGGCTTTGTACAATTTTACCAAAGGCATACTAGTACTCTAAAGAGCTTAAATTATCTCTACACAAACCAGCCACAGTTAAAAAGCTTTAAAATATTTAATAATAAATAATTAAAACCAAAAGACAATACTTTCTACTACACAAAAGAGTTCAGAGATCACACAGAAATATTTAAATCAGTAGTACAGTTCTGACATCACAGAAAAACACTTAGTCTAAACTTTATAGTCCCTAGCTAATCTAAAAGAAAATACAAGTCTAAGATAACTTACATAAGACAACAGGCAGAGTGCTGATGAGTTGGATATCAAGACAAAAATGCTTAATAATCTCTGGTTCTCACTGTTTAAATTGAAACTGCAGTTCTGTTAAAACATTGCATCATCTTTTACACGTACCTGGTGTTCCCAAGCTATCAGAAACTGCATTTACATTATTTTACCCTTAGAGTAATAAAGGACATTCCATATGTAAATTCTGGTCATTAACTTCAGACTTAAAACAACAGGCAGAAAGCCTTCATCTAGCCCGGCCGGAGCCGAATTGTAAGCATAAAAGGCAGTGATGAAATAATTTTAATTTCAAAGGACCAACAAGAAATGCTTGACTTAACTTTCTTTACAGCAGATGGCAATGTTGCCACATTGTTTTAAGTTCAGCATTTCAAAGCATATTCTGTTATTTAAACAGCCTTGTAGTTTAACATTCATATTTACAAATGATAGAATTATCTATAAAATTCTATCTGGCTAGGCTGGCAGTCTTCACCCTTCTCTACTAGTCTTCACATGGGTACACCATCAACGAAAAGAAATCACAACTGGTGCCCAGTCAAAAGATTGTATTCCTGGGAGCAAGCTTGGACACAACTTCCCAGATGGCATTTCTCACTTCAGAAAAACAGCTCTATCTCACAAACTACTTCAAACAAATGGCCACCAGAACCCAGCTGTCTGCAAGGAAAGTACTGCAAGCCCTAGGGTTCTTGGCCTCATGTATTCTGCTAATTCCATATGCAAGACTACACATTCAGTGGTACTTAAAAAGTCTTTGGTGCCAGCATTCTCAGGACCTGGAAACAGTCATTCCAATCATACCTTGTCTAAGGGCAGAGTTCCTTTGGTGGGCAGAAGCATGCAACCACAACAAGGGACTTCTTTTCACTCAACCCCTCGCCACCCAAACCCTGACAGCAGATGCATCAGACTATGCATGGGGGGGTGACATGGCAGGCAAGTACATTCAGGGTCACTGGAGCCCAGCCCAGATTATCCTGCACATCAATCAAAAAGAGGTGCTAGCTGTACAGAATGCTCTGACAGCCTTCAAATACCTAATCCTTCCAGGACAACTGCTTAAAAAAACAGACAACACCACAGTTATGTGGTACATAAACAAGTGGGAGGAACCCATTCATACCCACTCTGCAGGTTAGCCATGGCTCTGTGGAACACAGCTTGAGCAACCAAGTGCATCTACAAGCTCAATTCCTGCCAGGCAAACAAAGTTCACTAGTAGTCAACTTAAGTGGAAATCTCCTAGACCCACACGAGTGGAAATTGGAGCCCAACACCTTCAACCTTCTGATCCAGAGGTGGGGGACACCGGAGGTGGACCTATTTGCCTCACCCGAGAACCACCATTTGAGCAAATTCTGCACCAGGAACCCTCACAGCAGGGCCTGGAAGGTGGATGCCCATCATTTCAATGGGAAAACCTCTCAATTTATGCCAACCCCTGCCCCTCCTCTCAAAAGTACTACTCAAGATAAAACAGGACAGGCCAAGGGCAATTCTTATTGCCCCAGAGTGGCCACGCCAGCACCGGTACCCGCTCTTGCACAGTCTGACAACAGTGCTACCCTGGCACTTTCACCCGACTCCTACCCTGCTGTCTCAGCAGGAGGGACAGATTTTGCATCCACAATTGCAATCACTAAACCTTGCAGTCTGGCTTATCCCTTGAATACACCACCCTGGCTTATCCCTTGAATACACCACCAGCAACCCTCAGCAAATAGGTGCTGGACATCATTCTTGAAGCCAGAAGGCCCAGTACTAGGAAATCCTATGCTGAAAAGTGGAAAAGATATTGTTCTTGGAATCAGTCTCAAGGGAAGGACACAGCAGTGCCCTGCTTACCTCTAATCTTGGCTTACCTAGCAGAGCTACTCCATAGAGGCCTATCCTTCTCTTCAATTAAGATTCATGCTTCTGCCATCTCAGCTCATTGTAATACTGAGCCACCTCTATTTTCTCACCCTCTCATCAAACAGTTCCTGAGAGGGGCTAACAAATTAGGGCCCCCTAGGAGAGCACCGACCCCTGCCTGGGACCTTAACTTTGTACTGGAAAAGCTCACGCTCCCCCCTTTTGAATCCATAGCTTCAGCAGAGTTCAAATTCCTCTCTTGGAAAATAGCCTTGCTTTTAGCTATAACTTCAGCAAGAAGAGTGTCTGAGTTACAGGCACTAATGGCTGTGGAACCCTTCATTATTTTCCATGCTGACAGGGTTTTCCTCAGGACTAACCCGTCTTTTATGCCTACGGTGGTGTCCAGTATGGCTCTAAACTAATCTATCCATTTGCCAACCTTCTTCCCTAACCCTCAGAATAAAGGGGAAAGGATCCTGCACTCCTTGGACGTGCACAGACAGCTCAGGTTCTACCTTGACAGGACTAAACCTTTCAGAAAATCTGATCAGTTGCTAGTCAGTTTTGCTACAGGGGCAGAGGGTAAGGCCATTTCAAAGCAAACTATTTCCAAATGGATAGCACACTGCATCCATTTCTGCTACAAGCACCATGGAAAACCTACCCCACAGGGGAGCAGACCATATTCCACTAAGGCTACTTCCACCTTTATAGCATTTCTCAGGGAAGTCCCTACCAGGGACATTCAGGAAGCTGCAACCTGGAGTTCTGTACACACCTTCACCAAGCATTACCACTTAACAATCTTTTCTAAATCCAGAGCTGGATTTGCTGTAGCAGTCTTGCAAGGCCTACTAGCCAGGCCTAACACTTCTTGACTGCCTCCACCCTTCCTCAGCTTTGGGAATCAACCCAAGTGTGATGACTGCAACAGTGAAAAATGAAGAATATAGTACAGTTGTGTACACATCATAAATGTAGATATTCGAGTGTATTCACTGTTGCAGTCCTGGTTTCCCTCCCTCCAGCCCCCTGGCTTTCTCTATCTTTCTTCCTCTCCTCTCTATGGCTATTCCTAATGGCATTGGTATTTACATTTTATTGGTGGTGTTCCTCACCATATACTAGCTTCCTGTTTGGGGGCTCCTGACATTTGGGGCAAGACAAACTGATGTAATGGCATCGGCTGCCTGTTTTATACCCCTGACGACCTGATGTCATGGAAGAAGCGACAGCATCCGACACAGAAATCCTAAGACTCTGGTATTCTGGCCAACTGAGGGCCACCTGCAGGCAGATAACCCAAGTGTGATGACTGCAGCAGTGAATACACTCGAACATCTACATTTATGGTAAGTGTACACAACTGTGCTTTTTCTGAATGTGTGTGTAAAAGTGCAGCTTTCTGAATGTGTGTGTGTGTGTGTGTGTGTGTGTGTGTGTGTGTGTGTGTGTGTGTGTGTGTGTGTGTATCATACCTCCCAACCGTACTGAATTACTCGGTTTTTACCAAGTTTTGGGGTCCAAATAATGGGGTGCCACGATTTCTGAGTGGCACCCCTTAATTTCCGAATTTCCTGGCTTTTTATTTTATTTTTTTTTAGTGTTTTGAGCTGATGTCATCACGTGCGCGATGACGTCAGCTCCATGAAATGGCCTGCCAGCCTGTCGGAATTTAACTTTGATCTCACATGTATGCATTTCCGGCTGCGCTGCTCCAAGCCACGAGGAATAATGGTGGTAAACAGAACTGGAATGATGGTGGCAATAATTCCACCACAAACAGTAGAGGTAGCAAGCAGGAATGGAAGTTGGACTGCAGAGGTATGCTACATTGATGCTTGCTTGGGACTGAGGTATTTATTATTATGCTGCAGTGTGTTCGCTCATTCAGGACTGAGGTGTGTATGTGTGTGTGTGTATCGAGATGATTGCAGTTTTCTGAATCTGTGTGCGTGTGTGTATCGAGATGAGTGCAGTTTTCTGAATGTGTGTCTGTGTGTGAGTGCAGTTTTCTGAATGTGTGTCTGTGTGTAAGAGTGCAGTTTTCTGAATGTGTGTGTGTCTGTGTGTAATTTTCTGAATGTGTCTGTGTGTAGGATTGTAGTTTTCTGAATGTGTTTGTGTGTGTGTGTCTGTAGTTTTCTGAATGTGTCTGTATGTAGTTTTCTGAATGTGGGTCTGTGTGTAGTTTTCTGAATGTGGGTCTGTGTGTAGTTTTCTGAATGTGTGTCTGTGTATAGTTTTCTGAATGGGTGTAAGAGTGCAGTTTTCTGAATGTGTGTCTGTATGTAAGAGTGCAGTTTTCTGAATGTGTGTGTGTGTGTCTGTGTGTAGTTTTCTGAATGTGTCCGTGTGTAAGAGTCCAGTTTTCTGAATGTGTGTTTGTGTCTCTGTGTAAGAGTGCAGTTTTCTGAATTTGTGTATGTGTGTAAGAGTGCAGTTTTCTGAATGTGAGTGTGTGTGTGCGTGTGTGTGCGTGTGTGTGCGTGTGTGCGTGTGTGTGTGTGTGTGTGTGTGTGTGTGTGTGTGTGTGTGTGTAAAATGCCCCAGGTGAATATACCTGGTGGCAATAGCTCAGGCTCAAACCCTGTACCTTGGGTACAGGTAACAGCCTAAAGTCCCTACCCACCACTACTCGTGAAAACTCTCATATTTTTTTTTTCTGTTCCTCATAACATCTGTGGTTTTCTCATGTTTTTGTCCTGTTCCTCATAACATCTGTAGTTTTCTACATTTTTCTGGCAAATCACTGAAGGACTGAATTCACTAAATAATGACAGGCATTTGAATTTCAGACTTCATATTCTGTGATAACAGAAAACCATTTATTCTACCAATTTTCTAAGTTTATAACATCAGTATATTAAATGTGTCCCTATTTTGAGGGCTGTGTTCCCCAAGTATTGGCTTTGTCCAGGTTTTTTGTGCTAAGAGGTTGACAGCTATGATGAGAAGTGAGAAATTAATTCACTAAATGATAGCCATTTAAGTTTCAGTCTTACTATCTTTCAGGAAACTGCTTATTTGGTATATTGGTATGTTGCTCTGATTGTAGTGCACAAGGTCCTGGGTTTAAGACTTGGCAGTAATGCATGGTGGTAAAACAGCATTTTATTTTAGCAACTTTCCAAAATTATACAATCAATGTTTAAAATGTGTCCCTGGTTTTTGGGCTTTTGTCCCCCCCAATACATTTTGGCTTTTCCGGATTTCTTGCGCTGCAATGTTGAGAGGTACAGCTGAGTGTCAAGTGGATTTTACAAAGTGCTGAGAGCTTCAGGGGAAGATTAATTTAGTGTTGCTTATGCTGTCTGCTTGCATTATTAATAGCGTAACAGGTTAAATACTTGCTTTTGATGCAGAAGGCTGTGGGTCTACTCCACAGTGTGCAGGTGCATTGCTGATACTGTATTGTGTTGTTGTACTTTTAAAGGGGGAGGGTGTAACAAGTCAAGGGTGTAGCTACAGATACAACAGAAGTGAGAAAATGTCATGCACAAGGGCATTTGTGTCTCGGTGGAAAGAGCAACAAATATGATGGAAATGTTCTGAATTGGGCAGCTTTGTCATTATTGGTTTATGCATTTTGTTTCATTGCCTACTAGAAATTGGTTCATGCATTGTTTCATTGCCTACTGGAAAAATGTTCAAACAATAAATTTAAAATGCGATGTAAGTCTAACAAGTGTGCTGTATTATACAAGGAATATAACTTAATAAAGTCAGAAAGGTTTATCAAAGAACACACGTATGTTTCTTGTTTTGTGTGCAAGGGGCCTCTGATTTGAAAACAGCCCAAAAGTAATCTTTATCCACCACTGGCCAGATGCATTTTCTTTGGATGTGGTGTGGGTTTCAATGCTGTTTCAATGAATGTGAGTTTCAAGGGCAGAGAAGTTTTAATGCTAAGTCTGTTTTCATTGTGAGACACTGTTGCTTTATTTAGCAGATGTCTATTAGTGTTTGTGCAATATGCTATAAAATGTAAAAATAAAATCCAAATAATCATAGGTCTCAACCAATCAGGGACAAATCTCAACAGAATCGGGGATATATCCAAAAAAATCAGGGACAATCGGGGACACTTAGTTCTGTTAACATGAGACATTAACAGAATTAGAGAACATGAATTAATATATATTTCCTGAAGAAAAATAAGTCTTCTGCTCTTAATTATTGTCATTATTTATTAAGTATACTTCATCACCTTTTGTCCAAAAGGGACTGGCGTTAAGACGGATTAAGAGGGACAGAACTAAAATCTGAGTCAAAATCAGGGATGTCTCTGAAAATCAGGGACAGCTGAGAGGTATGCAAATAATCATTGTAGAACTAAAGCAGTATGCACATTAGTGTTTATGGTAAATGGGGCGGAATAGCCAGGTAATGGGACATTGTTGGAATGGCTGCAGGGGACTCTGGTGCCATATTTTGGTTGTCTGTTCTTTAGTTTGCGTTTGAAAGTTGGTATCCCACATTTCCATTGGATTGGGTGGGGTTATGTAATTATGTATGCAAATTTTATGTTAATCAGTGTACATATTTGTGCCCATTTTTCACGGGCCTTGTCCAAATATTTGATGTTTCCAGGTTGAGAGGTATGGCAGGTATATGTGTATGTATATAAATTATATATGTGTGTTTATGTATGTATATGTGTATATATATATATATATATATATATATATATATATATATATATATATATAGGCATCTTTATAAAATGTAGCAAAATGTAAATGTTGAACCTTCAAATACCAGAACTGGAAATTTCAAATGAAAAACAGCACAAATTAGTATTGCATCTATTTTACAGTATGGCTGATTATAAATAATACCAGTTGTCTGTATTAATCATGCATGATTTATTTATTTATTTTATTTGTCCTTTGATAACCAGGGTAACAGTGACTAAGCCAATAGCCCATTTTCAGTGAAGGCCCGGGGAGAAAAATCTACAACAGATTAAATATTTTAGAATGAGTTGGGGAGAAAGACCCCACAAAAACTTATACATAAACAGTTTACAGTAGCTGATAAGCAGTTGTATACAAGGGGAGATAATCTCCACAACAAAAAAAAGTCCGAACAGATTGAAATACATTTACAGAATAGGGCGTACCTTTGTTGAAGTTTGTACTTCAGGGCTGGCAACTCGGCACATAAAAATCTACTGCCAATCATTAGCGGACCTGAGTTCCGCTGTGGCAACCCCTAACCGGGAAAAGCCGAAAGACACAACAACAACAACTAGGATAAATTGCAATAAAGAATTCTATCTGTACTGCAAGTAGCAAGACACTTCCAGAAATGGATAGTGTATGTCAAGTAAACTAATACACAGATATTCAAAATATTGACTGTATTTCTAATGATATATGCAGGATGATAAATAATAAAGCATTCTGCTGCCAAAATAGACAGAGGAACAGAAAGAGATGAGGAAGAGTAATAAGCAGGAGGGAAAATTTAAGGACATGAAGAGAGAGGGTGGATTATTATTAGAACAATGAGAATGTTATGGAAGAACACCAGAAGAAAATTGTTGGTATGGTAAAGGTTAAGGCTGTGTAAGTGTATGTCATGTACTTAATACATTTTGTGTCTTTTTGGGCCAGTATTATGCAGGTGTAAGGAAGCAGTGAGAGCAGCCATACTGTAAAAATGTAGAGATGTACATTCCCTGCTTATGCGGAAATGCTGTGCATTGGCGAGTTGACATGTTCCCTTTGCACCCACTGTGTAGTGTCCATGAAGTTAAAATATGAAAGTAAGGCAGTTACTGAATGTCTTGCCCACTGCTAAAGTAATTACTTTTATCAGTATTTATCATTTTAGTATTGTAATCAAATTCGTTGTCTAGATTTCAGCATTTATCATTTCTGTATTGTTAGTATTGCTTTAGCAATATACTGAAAGTGTGTGTGTGTGTCTGTGTGTGTGTGTGACTGAGTGTGTGTGGTTTTATATATATATATATATATATATATATATATATATATGCACACTCACACTTGCACATATCTGTGAGTATGTGTGTACATATAGAAATTTAATTCATTTGTACCTCTGCATTTGGTAGTATAAAGGGCTTGCTAAGAGACTTAAGTTCTCTGTGAAAGGTTTATGCATAACCCACTAACTGCAAACTGTCAAACCAGTGTAACAATATATTTTTGTAGGGGACATCCTTCCCTGCAACTTCCTCTATGGGGTGGGAGATTTTATCCCCCACACCCTTTTTCTTATGGATACATGCATACGTAGGTCTCAGGCTATCTTGTTTATCTTGACTTATCCAATGCTATTGGTACTAAACTGTATTAAGATTGCATTCATCCTCTGTTTTTTATGGATATCTAAGAGCCTGCCAAACAGACATGAGGGAGGATTTCAAATAAATGCACATTAGTTGTTATTTTTAGTTTTTGGCAGCGCATTGATGCAGCGGTTAGCATTGCCGCCTCACAGCAAGAGAGTAAATGGTTTGATTCTCTGATGGGGTGCCTTCTGTGTGGAGTCTGCATGTCCTCCCTGCATTCGCGTGGGTTTCCTCAGGGTCTCCGGTTTCCTCCCGCATTCCAAAGAAATGCACCTGGAGCATTTCTTCCTGGGCCTCCACTGAAAATGGGCTCTGTCCTAGTTCGACTTTCCTGGTAAAGAAACGTTAAAAAAAAATAGCATTGTTCAAGAGTTTGCTGATGATTTTAAGAGTGGTAATTTATTACTTTCCTCATTCAGTGCTGTATCTTTTTAGTGTGCTTTAAGATCATGTGAAACTAGGTGCTATACTATACTAATAAGCTGATATTTAGTGTCTCTAAAAGGCCCTATATTGATGTTGACCCTTTAAGAATTTCTGTTACTTCTACAATATAAAATGAACAAATTCCAGTATTGCATATATTTAACAGATCTTAGAACAGTCCCTTGATAGACATTTAATTTTATATCAGATATGACTAGAATTGTAAGAAACATAACCAGGATAATTGAAATGATTTTCTGTTCATTTGTTTCGACAAATATATCTTGTACAGAAACCTGAGTCATAAGTAAGCATAAACAAATATTTTACATTTTGAAGGAGCATACATGTGGGTAAGAAGAGTGTTAAACCATTTGCTACTGGCTTTATAGCCTCAGACTACTGACTGTATTGAGTTATTTTTGCGCCCTGTATAAAAACAGCCATTTTTTTCCAAAATGGCTTGATATATTTTTGTATGAAATGATAACATAATGGTACCGGGATAGTTACTGATAAAGCACATTTAAATTGTGTTCATAATATGTAGCTGAATATTGAATTTTAGGGTCTATATTAGATCAACGAACGATTAAATGTTCGAATCTGTAAAGGTCAACCTTTACAGAGCGAACATTTAATCTTTCGAAAATGTTAAAAAAAAAAAGAAGTGACAAAACCAAAGGGTGTAAGCAGGGGGCAAGCCCCCCTGCAACCCCCACACCCCCCTACTTAAATATACCAACTCCAAGATTGCGCTACAGTGTAGGGAAGGGGAATTTTCCCGTTTCCGCACTGTAGTGCACTAATGTGCAATCTCAGAGTTGGTATATTTAAGTAGCGTGGGTGTGGGGGGGTGCTTTTACTTTTTTTTTTTTTTTTTTGTTTATTTTTTTTTTTTGTTACATCTTCGAACATTTAAATGTTCGATATCTAAAGGTCGAACTTTAGCGATTCGAACATTTAATCGTTCGTTGATGTAATATAGACCCGAATTTTACTGAAAAAGAATGCAGTCATTTATAGTCCACAACATTTAAGAGGAGCAAAAAGTTTTGTGCAGTAATACATATTGTTCTTAAGTATGAGGTCACAATAATATGTTTTGATAGATGTTTTATATTTGTTTCTCAGAGAAGAACTGATAGCTGCACCTGTATTTTAAAGTGACACTTTTACACATGTTGCAGTTTGCTAATTTCTAAGGTCCGTTCTGACTTAAATTTGATGCCATCTACAAATGTCAGTGTGTGTATTGCTTCATGATGTTCTTGGCAAATTTTTTGAGTAAATACTCAGTGGTGGTCAGTCTTTTACATCTCATTACATGAGTTAATACCTGTCAAGGCAAGTAGACAACATAGTCTCAAATATGTGAAGCTCTGTAAGTAAACTCGCACAATTTGATATATTTCCTGTAATTTTAAAAATTTTAACTTTTTTTTATTGCGAAAACTAATATTCTTAGTTGTGATTTCATAATGCTGTGCCAATTTTATATATCAAGTATGTACTGTTTGCCTGCCTGACATACACACACCTGCATATATCTGTTGAGAACTGAGTGAAAAAAGCAGCCATATAGAAGAGTAAGCCTACTTGGTAGTACCTCCCAATACAGGACAATATTTATGAAACCATTTGAAATATTCTAGCAAGATTCTCAGAAAACGTCACAACTGTCGTCTATGGAACGTAAGACTACTATTCTGTGCATAGGGATTTCAGTACAGCTAAGTGCAAAATTTGACTATACCACATTACCCCCACTCGTTGCAGGGAGTTTTGGTCATGGCATATTTCTGCTGTCAAGGTACATTGTCTTTTTAAGTATATATGAATTTTACCTCTGACACAATGACAATTCAGTAAAGATAGAGTCAGGAATGTGCTGTATTCTGCATCCTCAGCAGGACTCATATTCATTCATAATGGAAGCTCAGTATAAATCAACATATCAGACTGCAACAGTGAAATAGCTGTAAAATCTTATGCTTGATATTTCTGTAGAAAGGCCAAATGTCAGTCCCACTTCGAAAGTTTTTAGTAAAACTTTCATGGAATTATTAATACACTTGGATGCAGAATGAACCTAAAGTTACCATTCTCCCCTTAGGAAATTTAGTATAACTCAGTACTGAATTTGACAGTATCATATTGCCCCCCCCCCCCCCCCCCCCAATATAGAGAGTTTTGGTAATGGCATTTTTATAGTGATGAAAAGTTGCCTTTTGTAGAGAAATGTAATTGCTTTTTAATTCTGACATAACTTCTAGGTAAGTTATATTTTACATGTACTGCATACCCAAGCCACAGCAGAAGACATACGCTGTTCATAATAGGAACTGAATGTAATGGTTCCAGTGTCATATGCCTGAAAACCATACATTAGTAAATATGTATAAAAGGTAATATGTATGTCTTCATTTGCTCATTGTTACATTATTGCTTACTAATGGGAAGCATCCTAACATAGATACCATATGTCTGGAAAGTTTAAAAAAAGCCTGGGCTCCTTACTCTCATGCAGAAGTCTGACCTACGACCTATACACAACTACATGCTGGTACATAAGGACAGTATGGGTGCAAAATGCCTCAGTACTTTCTTGCCGTCATTCTGTGTGGGGTGTTTAACTGTGCATTTGGCTTGTGAGAGAGTCACTGGGTGGGTGGGGGTGTTGGCACAGTGTGACCACCACAGTTAACTACTGCAAGAAAGTGCTGATCTGCACCTAGTAGTTAACGATTCAGAATCATGAAAATTAGCCAGTAATGAGGTCTTTCTTTATTGCAGTTAACGTATCTCTGAATCTCATATCTCTGCATTGTGGAACCAGGGCCTTTTTACTGCAACCCTTAATGGTTCTTTATGAATCCCCAGGATAGTTTTCACTAAAACACTTAAGTATATCAAATTAAATGTATGTAATAATAAGTTTAATGTTATAGTTGACAGAATTATAAGCACATTCAAAGTGTTTTCATCCAAACTGAACTTGAATATCTTCTCTAAAACTCTTTCCATTTATAATAAAATAACAATGTAATAGTCATCTAAAATGTCTGTATACTTCATCAGTTTTTTAATTCACTAATGCCATAACTTTATAGACATAATGTAATTTATGAGTACATCTATAAAGTATTTTCAGCAGTGGTGTAATAAATTTACTAAGCTTAGTAAAATCATGTTTGCTCTGAGAGTGTCGATGGAGAAGTACAGAAAAGGTCAGAAGGAGTTACATTGTGTTTTTGTAGACTTAGAGAAAGCATATGACAGGGTGCCTAGAGAGAAGTTGTGGTATTGTATGAGGAAGTTGGGAGTGTCAAAGAAGTATGTAAGAGTGGTACAGGATATGTACGAAGGTAGTGTGACAGCGGTGAGGTCTGCAGTGGGAGCGACAGATGCGTTTAAGGTGGAGGTGGGATTACATCAAGGTTCAGCTCTGTGCCCTTTCTTATTTGCAACGGTGATGGACAGGTTGACAGACGAGTTCAGACAGGAGTCCTGTGGACTATGATGTTTGCAGATGACATTGTGATCTGTAGTGAGAGTAGGGAACAGGTGGAGGAGACCCTGGAGAGATGGAGATATGCTCTAGAGAGAAGAGGAATGAAGGTCAGCAGGACTAAGACAGAATATATGTGTGTGAATGAGAGGGAGGTTAGAGGAATGGTGAGGATGCAGGGTGTAGAGGTGGTGAAGGTGCATGAGTTTAAATACTTGGGATCAATAGTTCAGAGTAATGGTGAGTGTGGAAGAGAGGTGAAGAAGAGAGTACAGGCAGGATGGAGTGGGTGGAGAATAGTGACAGGAGTGATTTGTGACAGACGAGTAACAGTAAGAGTGAAAAGGAAGGTCTACAAGAGGGTAGTGAGACCAGCTATGTTATATGGGTTGGAGACAGTGGCATTGACAAAAAGGCAGGCATTAGAGCTGGATGTGGCAGAGTTAAAGATGTTAAGATTTGCACTGGGTGTGACGAGGGTGGACAGGATTAGGAATAAGTATATTAGAGGGTCAGTCCAGGTTGGAAGGTTTGGAGACGAAGCCAGAGAGGCAAGATTACGTTGGTTTGGACATGTGCTGAGGAGGGATGCAGAGTATATTGGGAAAAAAATGTTAAGGATGAAGCTACCAGGTAACGGGAAAAGAGGAAGGCCTAAGATAAGGTTTATGGATGTGGTGAGAGAGGACATGCAGGTGGTTGGTGTGACAGAGCAAGATGCAGAGGACAGGAAGAAATGGAAACAGATGATCCGCTGTGGGGACCCCTAACGGGAACAGCCGAAAGAAGATGATGATGATGATGATGAGTAAAATGTCATTTATTTGTAAGCCTTATCATTTTGTTATATGTTAGTGTTTAAGAAATGTAAAATTTAATGTCTGCTTTGATTTACTAAGTCTGTCATCCCTAATGTTTATAAATACACATTTTAATATTTATAAAACAGTTGTTCCATAAGTCGTATTAGTATTGTTTGTAAAGATACAGATTAAAGACTGTGGAACTTTCCCTACTCTTTTCGGTAAGTGTCATGGGACCTTTTACATCCACCTGCACTACCACCAACTGGAAGAGATGGAACATCTGTTGAATATCTCATCAGAAGGATGGTAAGTTATTGAGTGCAGCAATTTGAAAATTAGTCCAATCACCTAGAGTGGGAATAAAACCCACAGCCTTCTGATCTTCCAGCACCAAAGGTCAATGTACTACTTTTGGAGCCACTAACTGTCTTTCAATGCACTACATTTGGAGCCACTAACTGTCTTTCGGCTTTTCCCGGTTAGGGGTCACCACAGCGGAACTCCGGTCTGCTAATGCTTGGCAGTGAATTTTTACGGTGTTGAGTTGCCAGCCTGGCACCCAGACTTCAAGGAAGGCACACCCACATACGCTCGCACCTACTTGCATGTCTTTAAATTCACTAACACTACTAATTTAATTTAACAAGTTGATAATACTTATAGTTAATAATAGTTTATATCCGTTATTAAGTTATAATTACATTTATTGGCTTGTTTTAACTAACAGGTCCTGAATTTCAGAAACAAATAAGCACATATATCTCTAAAAACTGAGATATTTTAACTGCATCTTGTGTTACAGACAAAACATGCCTTTGCACATAAAAAGCTTGTCATTATAAGAAACACTGTCTTGTGTCTACAGTGGGACACTTTTTTTTTGAGGGGGAGGTGATGACATTTGTAACTTTTTTAGTTTGGAGAAAGTATGCAGGAAAATTTATTGCTGTGAAATGGAGGACTTTCATTATTTGCAGGGAGCACACTCTGCTTGTGAGATGATGAATAATCGCTGTTGAGAGCAGCGCTTATTGGACTTCTAGTATAATTTTTTTTTTTAACCATTCCAGTTAAGAAGAAGGTGCTCAATAATATGCATAATTCTGAACAAGACAGGGGCTTCCAAGATATGTGGGTTATGTTTTTCCATCATAAATCTACATAAATATTCTCTTTAGCACCAAAGTCTGTTTGCCAATATTCTCCAGCCATTGCACTGCAAATATTTACATTACTGTATCAGCGCAAGACCCTTTTACCTCTCAAACTGTATAAATTCTGTCAGTAGCAGCAGTGTTGGTCAGCCATACTGCTCTCAGTATAGTTCTTTCAGAATTTTTTTTTCTTGGTGGAATTCCCCTTATCAAAGCAAACCCTGTTTTAACTACATAAATTAATTTAATAATAGTAGTACCTCTCTGCCACCACATCCGTAGGCAATGAAGAGATGTTCTAATTTTATTTTTCTCTGTGAAGTCCAATATATCATTGGTATTCCAGTTTTATATGCACAGATAATGAAATTCCTGGACTAATACTACTGTCCAGTTGTCTGCCACTAACAGAAATATTGCATTCCCAACGCTCAAAATGCAATATGTGCCTTCTGTTACATACAGAAATGATTGAGCAACACTTCTGAAATAAGCAAAGAATTGACTGGGATTTATACCACTTACATAGGAAAAAAATCCACCCAAACATGCACACATACTCAGGATGTAGTCTCTGTGTTCTGCTGCATTATGTAGCTGCAGAGTTTTGTATGAAAAATATTGTTGACATAGGCAGTAATTTTGTAATTTCACAGTCCAAATAAAGTTTTTGTACCCGTTATTCTTGAGATCTGAGTAACCAGTTGCACCCCCCAACAAATTATATTTATTTATTTATTTAACATTTTGGAGGAAGATGCACACAGGTGGATTATATTTTATGTAGGAGGGCCAATCTGAAGGAGATTGGAGACTGTAAAGTGGTGGCAGGGGAAAGTGTAGTTAGGCAGCATAGGATGGTGGTTTGTAGGATGACATTGGTGATCAAGAAGAGGAGGATGAGTGTGAGGGCAGCACCAAGGATCAAATGGTGGAAATTGAAAAAGGGTAATTGTGAGGTGATGTTCAGGGAAGAGTTAAGACAGGCACTGGGTGGCAGTGAAGAGTTACCGAATAGCTGGGTAACTACAGCAGAGCTAGTAAGCGAGATGGCTAGAAAGGTGCTTGGTGTGACATCTGGAAAGAGGAAGGAGGACAAGGAGACCTGGTGGTGGAATGAAGAAGTACAGGAGAGTATACAGAGAAAGAGGCTGGTGAAGAAGAAGTGGGATTGTCAAAGAGATGAAGAAAGTAGACAAGAGTATAAGGAGATGAGGTGCATGGCAAAGAGAGAGGTGGCAAAGGCTAAGGATAAGGCGTATGAAGAGTTGTATAAAAGGTTGGACACTAAGGAGGGAGAAAAGGACCTGTACCGATTGGCTAGACAGAGGGACCGAGCTAGTAAAGATGTGCAGCATGTAAAGGAGATAAAGGATAATAAGGGAAACATACTCACACGCGAGGAGGGTGTGTTGAGCAAATGGAAAGAGTACTTTGAGGGGTTGATGAATGAAGACAATGAGAGGGAGAGAAGGTTGGATGATGTGTGGATAGTGAATCATGAAGTGCAGTGGATTAGCAAGGAGGAAGTAAGGATAGCTATGAAGAGGATGAAGAACGGAAAGGCTGTTGGTCCAGCTGACATACCTGTGGAAGCATGGAGGTGTTTAGGTGAAATGGCAGTGGAGTTTTTAACTAGATTGTTTAATGAAATCTTGGAAAGTGAGAGGATGCCTGCGGAATGGAGAAAAAGTGTTTTGGTACCGATTTTTAAGAATAAGGGTGATGTGCAGAGCTGTAGTAACTACAGAGGGATTAAACTGATCAGTCACAGCATGAAGTTATGGGAAAGAGTAGTGGAAGCTAGGTTAAGAAGGGGGGTGATGATTAGTGATCAGCAGTATGGTTTCATGCCAGGAAAGAGCACTACAGATGCGATGTTTGCTCTGAGAGTGTTGATGGAGAAGTACAGAGAAGGTCAGAAGGAGTTGCATTGTGTCTTTGTGTATTTAGAGAAATCATATGACAGGGTGCCTAGAGAGAAGTTGTGGTATTGTATGAGGAAGTCGGGAGTGTCAGAGAAGTATGTAAGAGTGGTACAGGATATGTACGAGGGTAGTGTGACAGCGGTGGGGTCTGCGGTGGGAGTGGCAGATGCGTTTAAGGTGGAGGTGGGATTACATCAAGGATCAGCTCTGAGCCCTTTCTTATTTGCAATGGTGATGGACAGGTTGACAGATCAGACAGGAGTCCCCGTGGACTATCATGTTTGCAGATGACATTGTGATCTGTAGTGAGAGTAGGGAACAGGTGGAGGAGACCCTGGAGAGGTGGAGATATGCTCTAGAGAGAAGAGGAATGAAGGTCAGCAGGACTAAGACAGAATATATGTGTGTGAATGAGAGGGAGGATAGAGGAATGGTGAGGATGCAGGGAGTAGAGGTGGCGAAGGTGAAAGGTGAATGAGTTTAAGTACTTGGGATCAACAGTTCAGAGTAATGATGAGTGTGGAAGAGAGGTTAAGAAGAGAGTACAGGCAGGATGGAGCGGGTTGAGAAGAGTGTCAGGAGTAATTTGTGACAGACGAATACCAGTAAGAGTGAAAGGGAAGGTCTACAAGAGGGTAGTGAGACCAGCTATGTTATATGGGTTGGAGACAGTGGCATTGACAAAAAGGCAGGAGTCAGAGCTGGACATGGCAGAGTTGAAGATGATAAGATTTGCACTGGGTATGACGAAGATGGACAGGATTAAGAATAAGTATATTAGAGGGTCAGCCCAGGTTGGAAGGTTTGGAGACAAAGCCAGAGAGGCAAGATTACATTGGTTTGGACATGTGTTGAGGAGGGATGCAGAGTATATTGGGAAAAAGATGCTAAGGATGAAGCTGCCAGGTAACAGGAAAAGAGGAAGGCCTAAGGTAAGGTTTATGGATGTGGTGAGAGAGGACATGCAGGTGGTTGGTGTGACAGAGCAAGATGCAGAGGACAGGAAGAAATGGAAACATTTCATCTGCTGTGGCGACCCCTAACGGGCGCAGCCGAAAGAAGAAGAAGAAGAAGATTTAACATTT